>NC_135394.1:14747500-14765000 GCF_051989625.1 Stigmatopora argus
CCGGGACCTCTCACACCCAAAGCGAGAATCATACTACTAGACCAACGAGCCTCAGCTAGCATGTGAATTACTCCTTACTTGTCAAATGGTAAACAGTGTGACAACAGAGGTGGAAATTGAAAACAAAACTGGGCTCGTCCGGGAGTTGAACCCGGGACCTCTCGCACCCGAAGCGAGAATCATACTACTAGACCAACGAGCCCCATAGCATGTCAATTACTCCTTAGTTGTCACATGGACAATAGGGGTGGAAATTGAAACCAAAACAGGGCTCGTCCGGGAGTTGAACCCGGGACCTCTCACACCCAAAGCGAGAATCATACTACTAGACCAACGAGCCTCAGCTAGCATGTGAATTACTCCTTACTTGTCAAATGGTAAACAGTGTGACAACAGAGGTGGAAATTGAAAACAAAACTGGGCTCGTCCGGGAGTTGAACCCGGGACCTCTCGCACCCGAAGCGAGAATCATACTACTAGACCAACGAGCCCCATAGCATGTCAATTACTCCTTAGTTGTCACATGGACAATAGGGGTGGAAATTGAAACCAAGGCTGGGCTCGTCCGGGAGTTGAACCCGGGACCTCTCACACCCAAAGCGAGAATCATACTACTAGACCAACGAGCCCCATAGGATGTCAATTACTCCTTAGTTGTCACATGGACAATAGGGGTGGAAGTTGAAACCAAAGCTGGGCTCGTCCGGGAGTTGAACCCGGGACCTCTCACACCCAAAGCGAGAATCATACTACTAGACCAACGAGCCACATAGGATGTCAATTACTCCTTAGTTGTCACATGGACAATAGGGTGGAAATTGAAACCAAAGCTGGGCTCGTCCGGGAGTTGAACCCGGGACCTCTCACACCCAAAGCGAGAATCATACTACTAGACCAACGAGCCCCACAGCATGTCAATGACTCCTTAGTTGTCACATGGACAATAGGGGTGGAAATTGAAACCAAAGCTGGGCTCGTCCGGGAGTTGAACCCGGGACCTCTCACACCCAAAGCGAGAATCATACTACTAGACCAACGAGCCCCATAGCATGTCAATTACTCCTTAGTTGTCACATGGATAATAGGGGTGGAAATTGAAACCAAAACAGGGCTCATCCGGGAGTTGAACCCGGGACCTCTCACACCCAAAGCGAGAATCATACTACTAGACCAACGAGCCTCAGCTAGCATGTGAATTACTCCTTACTTGTCAAATGGTAAACAGTGTGACAACAGAGGTGGAAATTGAAAACAAAACTGGGCTCGTCCGGGAGTTGAACCCGGGACCTCTCGCACCCGAAGCGAGAATCATTCTACTAGACCAACGAGCCCCATAGCATGTCAATTACTCCTTAGTTGTCACATGGACAATAGGGGTGGAAATTGAAACCAAGGCTGGGCTCGTCCGGGAGTTGAACCCGGGACCTCTCACACCCAAAGCGAGAATCATACTACTAGACCAACGAGCCCCATAGGATGTCAATTACTCCTTAGTTGTCACATGGACAATAGGGGTGGAAGTTGAAACCAAAGCTGGGCTCGTCCGGGAGTTGAACCCGGGACCTCTCACACCCAAAGCGAGAATCATACTACTAGACCAACGAGCCACATAGGATGTCAATTACTCCTTAGTTGTCACATGGACAATAGGGTGGAAATTGAAACCAAAGCTGGGCTCGTCCGGGAGTTGAACCCGGGACCTCTCACACCCAAAGCGAGAATCATACTACTAGACCAACGAGCCCCACAGCATGTCAATGACTCCTTAGTTGTCACATGGACAATAGGGGTGGAAATTGAAACCAAAGCTGGGCTCGTCCGGGAGTTGAACCCGGGACCTCTCACACCCAAAGCGAGAATCATACTACTAGACCAACGAGCCCCATAGCATGTCAATTACTCCTTAGTTGTCACATGGATAATAGGGGTGGAAATTGAAACCAAAACAGGGCTCATCCGGGAGTTGAACCCGGGACCTCTCACACCCAAAGCGAGAATCATACTACTAGACCAACGAGCCTCAGCTAGCATGTGAATTACTCCTTACTTGTCAAATGGTAAACAGTGTGACAACAGAGGTGGAAATTGAAAACAAAACTGGGCTCGTCCGGGAGTTGAACCCGGGACCTCTCGCACCCGAAGCGAGAATCATTCTACTAGACCAACGAGCCCCATAGCATGTCAATTACTCCTTAGTTGTCACATGGACAATAGGGGTGGAAATTGAAACCAAGGCTGGGCTCGTCCGGGAGTTGAACCCGGGACCTCTCACACCCAAAGCGAGAATCATACTACTAGACCAACGAGCCCCATAGGATGTCAATGACTCCTTAGTTGTCACATGGACAATAGGGGTGGAAATTGAAACCAAAGCTGGGCTCGTCCGGGAGTTGAACCCGGGACCTCTCACACCCAAAGCGAGAATCATACTACTAGACCAACGAGCCTCAGCTAGCATGTGAATTACTCCTTACTTGTCAAATGGTAAACAGTGTGACAACAGAGGTGGAAATTGAAAACAAAACTGGGCTCGTCCGGGAGTTGAACCCGGGACCTCTCGCACCCGAAGCGAGAATCATACTACTAGACCAACGAGCCCCATAGCATGTCAATTACTCCTTAGTTGTCACATGGACAATAGGGGTGGAAATTGAAACCAAAACAGGGCTCGTCCGGGAGTTGAACCCGGGACCTCTCACACCCAAAGCGAGAATCATACTACTAGACCAACGAGCCTCAGCTAGCATGTGAATTACTCCTTACTTGTCAAATGGTAAACAGTGTGACAACAGAGGTGGAAATTGAAAACAAAACTGGGCTCGTCCGGGAGTTGAACCCGGGACCTCTCGCACCCGAAGCGAGAATCATACTACTAGACCAACGAGCCCCATAGCATGTCAATTACTCCTTAGTTGTCACATGGACAATAGGGGTGGAAATTGAAACCAAGGCTGGGCTCGTCCGGGAGTTGAACCCGGGACCTCTCACACCCAAAGCGAGAATCATACTACTAGACCAACGAGCCCCATAGGATGTCAATTACTCCTTAGTTGTCACATGGACAATAGGGGTGGAAGTTGAAACCAAAGCTGGGCTCGTCCGGGAGTTGAACCCGGGACCTCTCACACCCAAAGCGAGAATCATACTACTAGACCAACGAGCCACATAGGATGTCAATTACTCCTTAGTTGTCACATGGACAATAGGGTGGAAATTGAAACCAAAGCTGGGCTCGTCCGGGAGTTGAACCCGGGACCTCTCACACCCAAAGCGAGAATCATACTACTAGACCAACGAGCCCCACAGCATGTCAATGACTCCTTAGTTGTCACATGGACAATAGGGGTGGAAATTGAAACCAAAGCTGGGCTCGTCCGGGAGTTGAACCCGGGACCTCTCACACCCAAAGCGAGAATCATACTACTAGACCAACGAGCCCCATAGCATGTCAATTACTCCTTAGTTGTCACATGGATAATAGGGGTGGAAATTGAAACCAAAACAGGGCTCATCCGGGAGTTGAACCCGGGACCTCTCACACCCAAAGCGAGAATCATACTACTAGACCAACGAGCCTCAGCTAGCATGTGAATTACTCCTTACTTGTCAAATGGTAAACAGTGTGACAACAGAGGTGGAAATTGAAAACAAAACTGGGCTCGTCCGGGAGTTGAACCCGGGACCTCTCGCACCCGAAGCGAGAATCATTCTACTAGACCAACGAGCCCCATAGCATGTCAATTACTCCTTAGTTGTCACATGGACAATAGGGGTGGAAATTGAAACCAAGGCTGGGCTCGTCCGGGAGTTGAACCCGGGACCTCTCACACCCAAAGCGAGAATCATACTACTAGACCAACGAGCCCCATAGGATGTCAATTACTCCTTAGTTGTCACATGGACAATAGGGGTGGAAGTTGAAACCAAAGCTGGGCTCGTCCGGGAGTTGAACCCGGGACCTCTCACACCCAAAGCGAGAATCATACTACTAGACCAACGAGCCACATAGGATGTCAATTACTCCTTAGTTGTCACATGGACAATAGGGTGGAAATTGAAACCAAAGCTGGGCTCGTCCGGAAGTTGAACCCGGGACCTCTCACACCCAAAGCGAGAATCATACTACTAGACCAACGAGCCCCATAGGATGTCAATGACTCCTTAGTTGTCACATGGACAATAGGGGTGGAAATTGAAACCAAAGCTGGGCTCGTCCGGGAGTTGAACCCAGGACCTCTCACACCCAAAGCGAGAATCATACTACTAGACCAACGAGCCCCACAGCATGTCAATGACTCCTTAGTTGTCACATGGACAATAGGGGTGGAAATTGAAACCAATACTGGGCTCGTCCGGGAGTTGAACCCGGGACCTCTCGCACCCAAAGCGAGAATCATACTACTAGACCAACGAGCCACTATCAAAATGTGAATCACTCCTTACTTGTGACATGGATAACAATGAGACAATAAGGTTGGAAATTGAAACTAAACCCAGGCTTGTCTGGGAGTTGAACCCGGGACCTCTTGCACCCGAAGCGAGAATCACACTACTAGACCAATGAGCATCCACCACCCCAGACAACCCGTGTGACAATAAACAGTTAATAAAAAGAATGAATAAATTGAACGGTGACCTCAATCCATCATATGTAAAAATAACTTAAGTAGGACTGGAGAATTGACAAGAGTGAAGTCTGAAGTGAAACTACAACAAGTTGACAACCAGCTTGTGTTGAATATGTACCATTCCTTACAGGAGCTCTCCAAGATTGCTATGCCTGTGATCTTCAATGAGCCACTTAGCTTCCTGCAACGCCTGACTGAGTACATGGAGCACACGCACCTCATCCAGCAGGCTAACGCTACCACCAACTCCCTCGAGAGAATGAAGGTTCGACTTTGATTTATTTCATAAAGGGAGAAGTCAATAGCAAATAGCACTCTAATGAGAAAAGCCAAAACACACACCTAAATGGATGACCCCCATAAAATAACTTTTCCTGACTCCCTGACTTTATCACAAAAAACGCCTGTATATCATCGCAACACATCTCATCAGTGCGTGGCAGCCTTCGTGGTTTCCGCCGTGGCGTCGCAGTGGGAAAGAACGGGAAAACCCTTCAACCCGTTGCTAGGAGAAACCTACGAACTGGTCAGGTGAGTGGGAAAGAATCCAGATGATTGGTCAACAACTCTTTCATTACCACACCAAACGCCCTCCAGGGAGGACTTAGGTTTCCGGCTCATATCGGAGCAGGTTAGCCACCACCCTCCAGTGAGCGCTTTTCATGCCGAGGGTCTCCAGCGGGACTTTGTCTTCCACGGGTCCATCTACCCCAAAATCAAGTTCTGGGGGAAGAGCGTGCAAGCCGAGCCCAAAGGCGTCCTCACGCTGGAGCTGCCCAAGTGATTGATGTCCAAAAATGCATGATACGATCCATCACCGCGTCGTATTTGACTACGGTTTGCTGTGCAGGCACAACGAAGCGTACACGTGGACCAATCCCATTTGCTGTGTGCATAACATCATTGTGGGCCAGTTGTGGATTGAGCAGTATGGAAGTGTGGAGGTGGTCAACCACAGGTAAGAAGATTGGCTTTTAAGAGTTGTAATTTATGGGATTTGCTTGAAGGAAATAGTTCCTTGGATGGTCCTTGAACTTCTGGAATTTCCTTGAAGGAAATAAATGCTTAAATTTATGGGATTTTCTTGGAGAAAATGTTCCTTGGACGGTCCTTGAACTTCTGGAATTTCCTTGAAGGAAATACATGCTTAAATTTATGGGATTTTCTTGGAGAAAATAGTTCCTTGAAAGTTCCTTGAACTTCTGGAATTTCCTTGAAGGAAAGAAATGCTTGAGTTTAGGGAATTTCCTTGAAGAAAATAGTTCCTTGAGAGTTCCTTGAACTTGGGGAATTTCCATGTCTTTCTATTCACTTCGTACTTTCGTTCCTCTTGTGTGTTTGTACAGAACCGGTGAAAAATGCTGCCTTAACTTCAAGCCGTGTGGACTTTTTGGCAAAGAACTGCACAAAGTTGAAGGCTACATACTGGACAAAAGGTACACTATAAATCAATTTCTAACTCTTTTAGTTCCAATGGCGACCTGAAATACAAACATTAAGTCGCAATTACAGAATAAGCTAGCAAAGGCTTTTTTTGACGTTTTACAATACTTGGTATAATCATAGCAGAGGGTTTCATACAAAAATAACGTTTGTTTGAAATATTGTTTATAAAAATGTTCCCACACTTACAGGAAACTGTAAGTATATATATATATATATATATATATATATATATATATATATATATATATATAAATTAATTATTTTTTTATTTACCAATATCTATATATATTTTTTTTTAATTAATTAGTTAATTTATTATTATTTTTTATTTTCAATTGGTCTTGGGACATTTACTCCGAAATTACCTACTTTAATATTTTGCATGAGGAAAATATTGCATAATAATGCATCTCCCATTCAAAAATCTATCTAATTGCCATTATATACAATGAATCTGAAAGCATTTAACATGTCTACTATTTGTAATGAATAAATGTATCACAGCTTGCCGTTTAATTGGCATCATTTACAAATGTGAGCCTCTATTTCATAATCTCCTTAATCACCACCCTTCATCATTCCTGGCGCAATTTTATTAATTCCAAACCCTTTTGCACAGTAGGAAGTGCTGATGTCATCACTCTTGCTTAAAATCGTTTTAAATAAAAGACTTTGCAGCCTAAACGTGTGTATTTTGCCTGCTGTTTACTAAAAGCGAATCAAACATCCGTGATGAAATATGCTTTAAAGTACACTTTCTTGTTCTTATTTGCAAATTAAAAACAGCCAGCGTGAAGTGCTTTGGCTGCTCTCCAGTTGCTAAGCTTATTATTAATTAAAGATACCACAATTAGTCATTCGTTTGACTTGAATTACAGAGCTCCAACCTAGTGGAATTCAATTTTACAACTCTAGGAAATACAGCCAAGTGTTATTAAAGAAGAAACAAACAAGAAAGCAGAACAGATGGCTCATTGGGGAATCGGAGATAAGATGTTTGTGTTTTTATTTTTTCTAGGTTCACAGAGTATATAAAGATATTGAAAGTGATAGCACCGCTAAATGCGTAATTTGTGATGTCAGTTGGCGTGAGGCCAAGCGCACACATGCCGACGCAGACTGGCAACAAATGTTGAAATGAGCAGATGTTTTGTAAGCATGCCTAGGTCATTGGCTCATTGCAGGATTGGAGGATATTTTGTTGTTGAAATTTGACATAATCCCATACCTGTCAACCTCTGCCGATAACTGCCCTTATAAATGATTATGATTCCCCTTACAAACCCCCCAAAAAACCTTACAAACACCGTACGAGTCGTACGGTGTTTGTAAGTTTTTTTGGGGGGTTTGTAAGGGGAATCATAATCATTTATAAGGGCAGTTATCGGCAGAGGTTGACAGGTATGTAAATCCACATAGAAAATACTAAAGCATTCAGTTAATGAGTAAATGTCATTACCCTGAGAGGGATTTTTATCAAATAAATCTGGAAATTGGGCACAGTTCTTGGCAAGAATAATTTGCTGCCTATTGGCCCATGTGACAGATAATTACCCGAAAAATCTGGGGGGGCTTTTTGCACGGCAACGCGTTCGTAACATGACAAACAAATTTAAATGAACTTGGATTACGATGCAGACACACTCAAAAATAAGTTTAATTTAACCTTACACCAAATTTATTTCTAATTTAGTTTTACAATTTTATACCTTCTCCTGGTGGAATTCAACTCCAACCTGACTTTTAGTCTCGATGGGCTGTTTGCTGTTGTATTGCCTTCAAAATATTCCGAAAATGATGCATACAGATGTCCACACAATAGGATAACGCACGACCACTTGCCAACGAGAAGTAGTATATACTCCTCTCGTATTAGCGATCGGCTCGCCATTCGCACTGACTAACGGGGGGAAAAAAAAACCTGAAAAAATGCAAGGCTCCGCCCAGTGCTCGCAGAGACATTACAAAGAGGGAGTTGCGACCAGACACATTACACGAGGGAGTTGCGGAGAGAGGGACAGTGGCCATGATGTTCTTATGAGCAGCATCTCACGTCCGCTGTCTGTTCGTATATCAAAATTTGTCTCGTATCTCAAGATAAATATTTGCCCGAAATTTTACTCGTATCTCGAAATGCTCGTATGTCGATCAAATTTGTCCAGATTTGCAACCCTGTTGCTGTCAATATCTAAAAAATTGTAAACACCAAGTACACCATTTTACAAAGCACATGTGTCAAAGTGGCGGCCCGGGGGCCAAATCTGGCCCGCCGCATCATTTTGTGTGGCCCGGGAAAGTAAATCATGAGTGCCGACTTTCTGAACAGTATAGATGTATATTAAATTTCCTGATTTCCCCCCTTTTAAATAGATAATTGTAATTTTTTAATCTTTTTTTCTGTGTTTTTAGTTCAAAAATAATTTTGTAAAATCTAAAACATATATTTAAAAAAAGCTAAAATAAACATTGTTTTTTATCTATAAAAAACTGAATATTCAGGGCTTTTAATCCAGTTCTTTTAATCCATTTATTAAAAAAAATCAAAATATTATATCTAAAATGGTCCAGCCCACGTGAAATCAAGTTGACGTTAAAGCGGCCCGCAAACCAACCCGAGTCTGACACCCTTGTTATAAAGAAGAACCAAACATTTACCTTTCATTGATTAATATGCCACATAATTTTTTTGCAAGAACTCTAATTCCACAATGTCCTCCTTTAAAAATTTAATTTTTATTCAACCGAGTGCCTTCCATTGACTCCCTCCGATAAAATGTCCAAATCATTTAAACTGGGCGGACAGGCTGCAAATACTAATAGAAAAACCCTTGCTGCAGTTTCATATTTCGATCAAAAGTGTCCCTATCTTTGCATTTTTTTCCCCTTAACTTCAACACTGTTGAAGATAAGACCGCCTCTCACCGTGCATTTCGCGAGATTACTTCGCGTGGGCCACAAAAGCTGATAAAGATAATTTGTGTTACCTTGTCTCTACCCATGCAGAAAACAAGCAAAAATAATGACTGTGTAAATGTGCATCTCTGCATTTTACTTTGAAAGAAAAAAGAAGCTGTGCGCCTTGTACGGCAAGTGGACCGAATGTTTGTACGTCATCGATTTTGCAGTCCTGGAGGCCCACAGGAAAAACCACAGGAATGCAGGAGAAGGCAAAAATGCTGTCAGTAAGGTAAATTATTGATTGCATTATCCATAAGTATATATAAAAACACCAAGAGTCCATGTTTGACGCAGCTTTTGTGTATTCCAAGTGTGAAAAATCGACCGCATTCCACATGAGTTAATTGGGCGCAACGGTACTTGCATTTCTTTGGCAATTTTTCAGAACGCCAGAGTGCATAATTATGAGATCGGAAAAGATTTGAGCTATATTCACGCCTGCTGTGTAAACATATGGTTGAGCTCAGCCGAAATAAATTGATACATTTTTACCCATTAAAAAAACAAACAAGTGATGTTTTACTTTCTTAGAAATAATTCCAACTAATGCTGATGCACTGGTTTGATCAAAAGGACAAATTATTGTTGCAAAACCTTCTTACAAAGTAAAGGAGTCTGCTGCCCAGATTTTGATGATAAAATATGATTAAATATGGCTCACACAACAAGCTTAAATTCAGCCTAGATTGGACTCCTAAGCTTTAACACTAGATGGAGATAGTTACTTAAACAGCACCTTTCCATTAGTTACTTGCCATCCTTAACTGATTCTACTGACTGTTATAAACATAAATTAGTGATTTTTTTGACATGATGGTCTTTTTAACAAATAACAGTGGAAGAATTTCAAGTTGATTTTTTTTTTAAAGGGTTGGACATAAAGAAAAGGTTTGTCTATAAAGAACATAAACTACGGTGAATATTGCAAACTATTAAGAATTAATGCCCAAACACTGACTATTATACCCACTGCTCAACAAATACTATGTTGGGGGTGCTGGAGCCTATCCCAGCTGACTTCAGGCCACACCCTGAATTGGTGGCCAGCCAATCGCAGGGCACGAGGTGACAAAAACAACCATTCACGCTCACACTCATACATAGGGGCAATTTGGAGTGTCCAATTAGCCTAGCATGCATGTCTTTGGAATGTGGGAGGAAACCAGAGCACCCAGAGAAAACCCACACAGGGCTGGGACAACATTCAAACTCACACTCATACCTAGGGACAATTTAGAGTGTCCAATCAGCCTAGCATGCATGTCTTTGAAATGTGGGAGGAAACCGGAGTACCCGGAGAAAACCCACACAGGCCGGGGACAACATTCAAACTCACACTCATAACTAAGGGCAATTTAGAGTGTCCAATTAGCCTAGGATGCATGTCTTTGGAATGTGGGAGGAAACCGGAGTACCCGGAGAAAACCCACACAGGCTGGGGACAACATTCAAACTCACACTCATTTCAAGGGCAATTTAGAGTGTCCAATTAGCCTAGCATGCATGTCTTTGGAATGTGGGAGGAAAAATGAGTACCCGGAGAAAACCCACGCAGGAACATACCAACTCCACACAGGTGGACCGACCTGGATTTGAACCCAGGTCCCCCACTGTGAGGCCAACGCGCTAACTAACCACTAATTTTCTCCCATAAATCACTTGATCATGAAGCTACAGCCCGAGGTCACTTAGTGTAAACAACATGTACACAAATACAGAAGCCCGCAAATCCAAGAAGATTTTATTCTCCAGAGATATGTCAAATAAATGGTTTGGAAAGATTCCACCCGAAACACAATACTCCAAATCCCTGGTTTTAGCTGCACAGAGAATTCTTCCACCGGTTCGCTGATTTGAAAATAATTGTCAAGTCACTTTAGCTGGTGTCCTGGATTGGAACTGATCAATTTCCAATCCGACTCGGCTTCAAATCTCTTAAACATCATGACATAAATACTTCACCGAACAAAACCACGTCAAAGAACTTCTGCAGAACTGCTCAATCGACATGTGTAAGCAGCCATTCACTGTCACGAACATAAAAAAAACCTGTCAAACTGATCAACATCTCAAATCTATCCTGCGAACTGCCACAACAAAACCAATTCCATACTTTGCCGGAATGGTAAACAGAGGCAAACCAACAACACTGTTCCGATTGAAATGTGTTTTCTACTGTGAAATTAAAAAAAATGCAAATGGCAAATTTGCTCTTTTAATTGAGCGCATTTACTTTCGGCATTGCGACGGAAAATTAGCAGAGCAGAAACGTGCGAGATGGTGATATTTGGTTGTTGTTGAAAGTAATCGTCATTTTTCAATTTGTTTCATCTAGCTTATCATTAATTATCTTTGTGTCATCACTTGAAACTTATTAAAAACAGATGCAATCTACGGTTTGATAGATCACTGTGTGCTGTTTTCATCTGAGGTTACACGCAATGTTTTATTTTATGCTGTGTCGCCACTTTGGGCGTTGAATTTTCACATCGCAAATAATAAGGATCAATTTTTTTATGACCGATTTTAACCACGATGAGGAAATGGCGAATCAAATGTTTTTTCACTCCTGTGACTTCAGTTGCCGGAGGCAAAACAATATAAAATAATAGTACTATGCGATGAGAATTGTCAAAATATTAGATTAAACTCGCAATATATGAGAATGAAGTCATACAATCGTATTGCGAGAGAAAAATGGTAATACGAAATATTATTAAAGTCGTTTTGTTGCTGATTTGGTATCTTATTTAGGAAGAAAAATGATAATACGAAATATTATTAAAGTCGTTTTGTTGCTGATTTGGTATCTTATTTAGGAAGAAAAATGCTAATACGAAATGCTATTAAAGTAGTTTTGTTGCTGATTTTGTATCTTATTTAGGAAGAAAAATGGTAATAAGAAATACTATTAAAGTCGTTTTGTTGCTGATTTTGTATCTTATTTAGGAAGAAAAATAGTAATAAGAAATACTATTAAAGTCGTTTTGTTGCTGATTTTGTATCTTATTTAGGATGAAAAATGGTAATACGAAATACTATTAAAGTCGTTTTGTTGCTGATTTAGTATCTTACTTAGGAAGAAAAAGTCGTAACCTGAAAAGGTTAAAGGCATATATTACTTATTTTTTACGTTACGTGAAGCAGAAGTTTTTCGTAATAGGCGGAATTCAACCTGGCAACGTCAAGGTCGGTCTGAACAAAAACAGCAATTTGCGAAACCAATAACAATGTGAAAAAGTGTCACCAACCGTGTTTTTGTTTACTTACACCCAAAAAGAATAGACCTTATTGCTTTGTTTTGATCAAAGATCATCAGAACAACAAACTCGGATTAAGAGTTGCATTGTTGTATAGCTAATTGCTGTGCATTTGTGGGCCATTATGTCTAGTCTGGCAACGAGGAGGATGTTCCCTCTCAACCACCTGACAGTGTGGACGTGATTCCTGGCAGTCAGCTTCTGTGGCGGATCGCCCCCCGGCCAGCAAACTCGGCCCAGGTTAGCTTTTCTAACCGGCTCTGACCAAAAAGCCTCCGTAATGACAAAGTGGAAATTGGATTTTCACTCGTATAAATTGGCTGAATCAGATAAATTAAAGATTAGTTTTTACTTGTCACGTCTTGTTAGCGTTTTGGGTGGTGTGTGTGTGTGTGTATGCATTTGTGTGTGGTTGCGTGTTTGTGTGTATGTGTTTGTGTTTGTGTGTGTATGTGTGTGTGTGTGTGTTTGTGTTTGTGTGGGTGTGTGCGTGTGTGTGTGTGTGGGTGTGTGTATGTGTGCGTGTGTCCGTGTGTGTGCGTGTGTGGGTGTGTGTGGTTGCGTGTGTTTGTGTGTGTATGTGTGTGTGTTTGTGTTTGTGTTTGTGTTTGTGTGTGTGGGGGTGTGCGCGTGTTTGTGTGCGTTTGTGTGTGCATGTGTGTGTGTGTGTGTGTTTGTGTCTATGTGTGCGCGTGTGTATGTGTGCGTGTGTGTGTATGTGTGCATGTGTGTGTATGTGTGCGTGCGTGTGTTTGTATGCGTGCGTGTGTTTGTGTGTGTGCATGTGTGTGTGTGTGCATGTGTGTGCGTGCGCGTGTTTGTGTGTGTGTGCATGTGTGTCTGTGTGTGTATATGTGTGCGTGTGTGTATGTGTGCGTGTGTGTGTGTTCAGGTGTGTGTGTGTATGTGTGCGTGCGTTTGTGCATGCGTGTGTGCGTGCGTGTGTATGTGTGCGTGCGTGTGTTTGTGTATGTGTGCGTGTGTTTGTGTGCGTGTTTGTGTGTGTGTGTGTGTGTGGGCGTGTGTGTGTGTGTGTGTGTGTGTGTGTGTGTGTGTGTGTGTGCGTGCTTTTCGCCTCCGGGTTTCCCTTCCTCATCTAACCAACTGCTCGTGATCTGGTAATCAGCTCTTGCATGTCTATTTGAACCCTGTGTGTTTGTGAGTCATTGTTGAATTGTATGCCTTGTTTACTTCATGCCATGTTACCACGCCCTGTTCCATGTACCTCGTTTCCCCATGTCTTTCCACGTCTGGTTTGATTTTGTTATTTATTTTGGAGTCCTTGATATTTTCTCGATTCCCTTCCTGCCTCAGTGATTAAAGTTTTGTTAGAGCACTCCACGTCTTTGTCCTTTAATTGGTGCAACTACTTATCTGATTCCAGATGTACAACTTCACATCTTTCGCCATGCAGCTGAATGAGCTGCGTGAGGACATGAAGGGCGTCCTACCTAGGACGGACTGTCGGATGAGGCCGGACATTCGAGCCATGGAAAACGGCGACATTGGTAACAAATCATTTTTTGTTGTATAAAATAGACATGCATAATTTTTTATGAGCACCTAGCTATACGACTGCATTTTATTGTCGGTCGTAAAGGGAGTATTAGAAGACGAGCAACATTTTTGAAGGTGTTTTTTTAGTGTAGAAAGTTTTAGTCCTTGTGGTTTATGGCATTCTCACAAATTTGTTTGTTTTCGTAGACTTGGCCAACGAAGAGAAGAAAAGATTGGAGGAAAAGCAGCGAGCCTCTCGCAAGAAAAGCTCCAATTTGGATGATGAATGGAAAACGAGGTAAGTTGGTTGAATAGTTGTCAAAATTGCTCCATTCAACGAGCGCTGGGTAATTTATCCCGTTTTTTATTGTGGCAGCTTAAATGAACTCTGGCCATTTTTGTTCGTGACAAGATGGATGCGCGTCATATTTCCGCGAAGTCGTCATAATTGATCGTCGGTATTCAAAGCGTTCATTCTCTCGTTTGTCACGGCTTAATTGAGCAACTGATTGTGTTAATTACACCCACTTTGGGCTTTTTTGATGGAGTACTTTTGGGCTTATTCTTTCTTTCTAACTCCAAAGTTGGATGAAAAGCTTAATTACACTCAAAAAAGCTTGTTTTGTGTAAGATTGTGGGCTTTGCTGGCAAAGAAGTTTCATAAATAGAACATCACAGAGATATAGTATTAGCATATGAGGGTCATTTCAGAATTAAGAGCACATTTGGGTTTCAAAATAAAACTTCACTTTATACTCAATAATTGGTCATTCATTATCAAATACTTGATTAGGTCATCCTTCAGATCTCTAGTAAAATATTTTGTATATTAAATTTTGTGTGTACAACAGGTTTGCAAATTGATGCTAATTGCTAGCGCCATTGCAGCTAGCTGTTTACTAAAATGTTTTTTAAAAATAATTGTTTTAATCTGAATATGTAAATAACATTGTTGCATGAGTTAAGAGTGAGAGATTTGGGAATCTTTGTTATAAAAGTGAAAAAATAGAACGTAAGAAGTTTGATTAATACTTTCTGTTGGAAAACGAATTATGTGATTTACCGTTTTTGGTCTTTTTACCATAATAGAATTCAGTGGCGGTCCGTGCATTTTCAACGGGTAAAATCCACTTCCTAGCAGCATTTAATGATTAAATACAAATACTGGAGCTTTTCAGACATTACAACCGGGCCGAGGGGTGATTTTTCCAGGAAAAGACAGCGATGGAGGTCAATGGCGTACCGGCAAAAATGCACTAAAATTGGGTAAAATCCACTTCCTAGCAGCATTTAGTGATTAAATACAAACACTGGAGCTTAAATACAAACACTGGAGCTTTTCAGATATCAGAAACGGGCCCACAATTGAAATATTATTTAGGAATATAGCCATATTTTACTCACCAAAAATCCTTTTTAACTGTACACAATATCCATCCTCCTTTCTTTCGTCCTTCTTTTCTATCGCCATCGAAGCTAATGCTGAAAGTCGAGCCTGTCCTGTCGTACTTCTGGCATAGTCCGTCTTGAAAATGGCTTTAAACAACACAACAATATATTTGTTTTTGCAGCTCGCTACATATACAGTTTGGTAGCACTGGCTAATCACTAACCAATCATAGTTGGTGAAAGCGATGACGTATCCCTACGCCTGCGAGAAGGCAATGACGTATCCCTACGCCTGGTTTAAGGCATTGTGGTGTTGCCAACTCGAAATCTGATTGGTTATAGCAACAGTCTTATCGACGCTTGTTTAATCCAGCAGAGCCTGCAGAACTGATTGTGAAGGCCTTGAGGCAGATTTCTGACCCTGGCAACAAATAATGGCTGAAATGTGATTGGTTAAATGCTTCAATATGAAAACACACATCTGGAAGCAGTGCAACCAGGGGGGAAAGCAATGAAAGGAAGCTAACAGATAATTTGGAATTATTTAATAAGTATTCATGGGCAAAATCTAATATATGATTCAGATATTTCTTAGGCCAGCAGAGAAGGCCTTGAAGTCCCTGACGGCCCGCCACTGGTATTTAGTGTGTGAACAAGAAAATGTACAGATTATTTAAAATTAGGAAAACGTCTCCCAATTCTGGAATGGAATGACCCATAAAATATTATTTACAAGGATTGGTCTTTAACACCCATGAACAGTAAAGCTTCAATGCAAATCTGCGATAGTTTTTCCCTTTAAATCCTTGAACTAAACGGTTATTTATTTCTGGTTCCTTGTCTGTTTTTCACTCGCTTAAGGAAGTCTTGCACTTTGCCCAAGGTCAGACTTTGACGTCTACGTGCTCAACATGTGTGATGCCATATCGCTAAAAATAATTGAAAGAAAAGTCTTTCATATCCACCGCGTTCAGATATCATCTTGAAGTGTGTCCCCCCTCTCTTGTTGAGATGGCTCAGCGGAGTAGGAGGGGTGGCGGGGGGACGGGGGATGGGGCTAGGCTTTGGGCAAAGATGTGCTTTTTTATCGCTCATCTGCTCTACTTTCCATTCAGTCAAGTGCTTCCATGCTATCCTTCCAAAAAATTCTACCTAGAGTTGGAGAGATTAAAAACTGCTGTTGACGTGATAGGCGTCTAATTCAATCGTTTCCCCCTACTAATCAAAATGTGTTGGACCCCAAAATTCACCCCAGAATTTTAGTTGGAAGGGTTAAAATTCATGAAATATTTTTTATGGACCTTTTTTCAAATGTTAATGGAATTTAATGTCTTCAATAACAAGAATTATTCAGTCAAATGTAAAAAATGTGCAAAAAAAGTACATTTTTGTAGCATTATGTAAAATGTGAATATTAATAGTGTTATTTAGATAGAGTATTTGATTGGCTCAATAATAATAACTATTCAGTCAAATGTAAAAAATGTGCAAAAAAGTACATTTTTGTAGCATTATGTAAAATGTGAATGATATTAATAGTGTTATTTAGATAGAGTATTTGATTGGCTCAATTAAATTTAATTAGGAACTGCCCCAAAAGTGTATTTTTGTGGGTCTGCCATTAAAGGTTTTTTGCAGGTCAAAGTTAAAATTACTAGAAATTAATGGAGGGGGCGGGGCCAACTGTACTGATTTTTGTGTTTCTTTAAACAAGTGAATTCAGTAGAGTTGACAAAAATTATGGGACAAATAGAATGTCTTACAACGATTTTTTTTTAGGATTTTTCAGGAAACAAAAACCTGAACCATATTTGAAAACTTTAATTTTTGCTAAAAAGTGTCGGGATTTTAAAAAACAACAGCCAATTATTTTAAGAAATATTGCATTTAAATAATTTTTCCATTAGAAGTAAACATGCCCTTTAATTAAAAAAAATGTGTTATTGGTGCAACCATTAATTTTGACTTTAAAAGGTTCCCTGCATTTAATTTTGTTGATGCTTTTGAGTTAAAATGGTGTGAAAAGGTGCAAATGTGTGGGTTGTGGCACGCTACGTGCATAAAAAATAACATTAAATCTATTCAGAATGTGGGTTGCTTTTGCCCTCCAAAAAAGTGAACTCTAGTAATAGTGACTTAATTTAATGGTTGTCTTGGTCATCAGGTGGTTCCAGCAGGGTCCCAACCCGCACACTGGTGCTCAAGATTGGATCTTTAGTCACACGTACTGGGACAGGAAGTACCCTCATCTACCCGACATTTACTAGAATTTCTCCACCAGGAATCGGCAAACATGAACTGTGGCCTTAAATTCGAGAAGTG